>NC_066373.1:20795974-20805974 GCF_013377495.2 Cygnus atratus | reverse complement strand
GTGACGAACCTAGCACATGGTCATTAGAGAGAGAAAGAATATCAAAGAATTTAAAGTATACCAAGTATGTCTCAGTGGCTCCCAAATCTAAGGTTAAAGAACCTGTAAGGTTTGCAGCATGAAACAGAAAACGCTTTAGTTTAATAAACAAGGAAACACAAAGTCAGAACAAGCAAGAAAGATATGATTTGGAATTTGGTTCCTTTTGTTCTTGGAAAGCACTATGCATAGTTAACACAGTACTAATTAGCATTTACATTAACATAAAACTGCAATTCAACAACTTACTAGTAAAGATGAGCAAACAGACTTGCCATGTACTTTATAACAGCCCTTCCGCAGAGAGAAGCCTCGGACCCGGCAAGAGTCTAATGGCTATCCCAACTAGATGTGCTGCAGTAACACTCAGTTGCACACACTTGAGGAGCTTGTAGGTTTATGGTATAGGCTGAATTCATGCCAACAGCTCCAAATATAGATAGAAAATTAAGTTGAAAAGCTTTTCCTCTCTCACATAATTCCACCAAGAGGTTTGGAGCAACAAACCAATTACTTTTCCTCAAACTCTGCAGGCCTTTAAAGATGTAATAACTTTCAGTACTTGGACTCCAAAGGGAATAGCTCACAACACAAAGCGGAACGCTACAGGGCAACGCCAACACCAAAGAACATTTGCAGGTATTTCTGCTGGAGTGTGCCCCAGGTCAGAAGACCCCCTGGAATTGAGGTGGTCTTTAAGGGAATGACAGCCTTTCAGAGAAAGGTGGGTCAGGAAACTCTTCAGGCTAGGAAAACATCCAGAAAGATGCTACAGACACTCTAATTTTCCTGTTGTAACATACTTTGCATGCTTTCTCCAGAATAAGTGGCTACCAGAACACACCCCTTACTTGTAAGCTACAGATGTCTTTTTGCTCTCTCTTCAAATAAATGCCACCAGATCTTAGGGTTCAGGATTCCCTACAGCTTTGATCTACTTAAAGCTCAAGTCTGAGACCTGCTCTCGTTCAGAAGAGGTAGCTGTCTGTCCAGCTGACTGTTGTAAGGAACCTTTAGCTTGCTGCCAATATACCCTAAAGGATCAAAAAGCTGGAAGAAAGTTGCTTTATATCTTTTCAGTTAATCTCACACTTCCTAGAGAAGTTTTACATGTGTTTCATGTTTGGAATCGGAAGGAGTCATGCCAGAAGCACAGATGGGAGAACCAGCTTCCCAGGTTCAGAAGCATGAAGCCCTCCTCCGCACAGCTGCAGGAGGGACCAGGTGGCACTGGCAAGTCCTCTCCTAGTCATAGGGTCATGGCCCCAACACACTCACACTGAGTAGCACCTCACTTTGCCTTCCACTGCCCATCCTCAGCTCCCTTCTCCCACCTACACCTCCATCCAACCCAGTAAGGGAAAGCTGTATCGTCTCTGCAGAGAAACACTGCCTTACCCACACTTTGGGCACCGCCACAGCAAGCACACAGCAGGAGGGCATCACTGCAGGGTCAGGAGGGAGCTGGGTGGCATGGCGCTCTGCCCTGGGCTGTGCCCACCCCAACTTTGATGGGCTGCCCCTCTGGTCCGTCAGGGCATACAGCAGCACTACACTAGCCAGGCAGATGGGCATAGTGTGCCCTGTGCACATTAAGGTATGTTAAGGAGCAACAATGAAGAAAATTCCCCAAACTAGATAGGAATTATAGCTAGATTCTCTCTCAGAAAGGAATCTTGGTTTTCATTAATTAATATATCAAAAGGACCCAGTGGAGAAACATCTTGTTATCTGGCTTCTTAGATGGCAGACATTGGTTCATTAGCCTTAAAGCATACCAGCTGGACAACACGATTTATTCCAAATAGAATAATGATCTACTTTAGAGGAATACAGCATTGCACACACAGGAATGAATTCAACCATTATTCACAGCTTAAACACATACTAACCCATATAAGTGAGAGGTGCAGATATAAAAGGATTCAAAGAAGGTAGGTCCTATGAAGAGCAGCAAAATCAAGGTACCCATACCCCGGAGCCACTGCAGATCTGGCTGCACATTAATTACCCATTAGTTTCAAGTTACTCTATGTGGATTCAAAGTCTTTAAGTATGGCTAAAGAGCAAATGAAGTAAAATGAAAGCTAAGCATGCTCAGCTTCTCTTTTGAGGTCTGTAAGAACGCTAACATTAGATTTGGAGCTTTCTGTCTAGCTGGAAAACAAGCTGTTGTACTGATATTTAAATATATATGCATTGAATTAGTTCAGAGCTACGCAGTAACAGATAGCTCCACCGACACTTTAACAGCCCCTTCAGAAATACCACGATTTTAATCTTACAAGCCTGCAAAAGCAATATCTCTACAGTGTACAACCTATATTGTTCATAATAAAATTATAAAAAAAAAGATGCTTTAAACATGCAGTAGCTGTGTCTGAAAATTAAATATATCAGCCATTAATTTTTTCTCCAAAATTACTAAAAGGCAACAGTCCACATTAAAGACTAACAGTTTGTAAAATTGGATTTTTAAAGATGAAGTCTTTTTTAAGCCCAGGCAGGGCAAAAGAAGCACTAGAACAATTCTGCAAGTGGAAGAAAAAATCCGCTTAGTTAATTCACTTCATGAAAAAGTGGATTTATGTTCCTCATATCAGTATCTCAGACATTGAAATATAAAGGAGTGGGGACATTACATTAAGCCCCACAAAATGGGAGGCACTGGTGAAGCCAGGCCATAGGCATTGACCTCCCCGCAGCCAGCACGGGGTACAGCCCAAGCCCTGTCCCCAAACTGGGCACCCCAGAGCTGCAAGGCAGAGATCCCCCTGCCACCCATCACAGGTGGCACAGGGACACAGGGGACAGCCTTGTCCCACAGCAGCTCAGCCCCACCACGCTGCAGGCAGGGAGAGCTCTGTACTCCCACCTGCCGGGACAACACCCCTGTAGCCTGGTGCAGGAACGTACACAGCCACCACTCTCACAGGTTTGTTTGTTTGTTTTGAAAAAATAAAATGTTTAAGCTTGTAATGCCAGTTTAAAGCTTCTGTAGCTGAGCACAGTGGTGCCCCCATCCCACTGGCAGCCTGGCTTCTGAGAGGCTTCCCCAAGGCCACACTCCTCCTGCCACTGTGCTGGTGAGAGGCTGCATCAGCTGCTAAGTGGCCTAATGCAAACTGATGTGGCAGTTTCAATCCAATTGCCGCTGCACAAGTAACACTACAGCGAAAGTCACCACCGTGACTGGCACTAGCACGAACTGTTATTGTCATAACTCACACAGGGACATCGAGGTGCGTGCTCCCCGCTGCCGTCGCGGCCTAGCGACAGTGGAGCTGAGGCGCGCAGCTCCACTGCGATCTGTCACAACCACACACTTCAGGTCGGCACATGCCATCCCCGCTGTGAGGTGCGGGAGACCATTTCAGGACAGTGGGTCTGCTCCCTTTCACTACTGCTAAAATTTCCAGCAGCATCCACGCACCACAACTTAAAGTAGGAAGGCTGGGGTATGAACATCTCCAGGAGCACTCCAGGGAAGGAGCTCTCCCAGGCTACTCCTGCTCCAGGGGAGGTTGCCTTGTCTTCTTTTTAAGCCATTACCAGGGTAAGCACAACACAAAACACTGTGGTTCTTTGGTATATAAGCATCTGTTGTTGCTTCCTGCATTATAACTCATTAGGTAGCCTTTAACTAATTACAGGTTGTAACTTTTGTGAAATTAAGCAGCAGTAACCAGCAGCTGCAGTGCTCAAGCAGGGAAACCATGCTTGCCACAACCCAAGCAGAAGGCGGGGGGGAGTACCTGGCCCTGCAGCTCAATCCTGCACCAGGCAGCATAGGGCTCAGACCCTGCTGGTGCCTGGGGGTTTCTGCCCCTCTGACACCAGAGACACTCCCTATCGCATCCAGTCTAATTTTAAGTCACTGGAGTGACTATACGTCCATTGGTTCTCCTGGGAGCTTATTAAAGAGTTCAGAAGAACTGCAACTAGGGAAGTTTGCTTTCAGTCTGTATTATCTTATTGCTTCTGGGCTTTTTCAGACCATCCTTCCTCTCTTCATTTTTGGTGTTTAGGCACTTACCAGTGTTGCCAAAAAATATTTGCCTCATCAATGCTCTCACCACTAAGAAACACACCTGGAAGCAGTCCTGGTGCTTGTCACCACAGAACACAGCCCTACAGCCTCTCCCACCCCTCACCCTTTTACAGCTGGGGCTGGGCATCGCAAACACATGGGCTGGGCTCATCCCAGCACCTGGATGCAGCAGGGCTGGGCACAGCTGCAGCACACCATGCCTGCATCCCCGTGCACCACCCTGTTGCTCACGTCTGAATTCCAGAATTCCAGGCATGGACCTCAGGTTTTGCCCTTCAAAAAAAAAAAAAAAAGGAAAAATGGCGTTTCCCATGCTCTCCCCCCAGGGGTGTCCACAAAGGCCCCAAAACACACCCACACCCCCTGGCCCGAGGGCTCCCTGCTGTGCCCTCACACCTGCCCTGGCCCCTTGCCTTCACCACTTCCACCTTTCTCTTTGCCTTTCCTTGTCTAAGCATGGAGTATTTCTTCCTGAATACACAGACCTGAATCTGTGTTTCTTCAGGTTATACCTTTTATTCTTATCAATTTTATTCCTCTGTTATTTCTGTCCTCAGTGATGTTTGCAATAGCTACTAATGTACTGTCATTTGCAAATGTAATTAGTGCGTTTACTTCTTTCTTTCTTTAGCTCATTAATAAAGATGTTAAATAAAAATATGCCTTCCTCTGCTAACAACATCCTTGAAATAGGAAGATGGGATCCTAAGGTAATAAAGAACTATATTATTGGACAAGACTTTTCCTTGCATCTTTCAGCATTTGCCATGCTCATTATGGGCAATTAAAGCATAAAACAACTTTCTAGCTTCACACCCAAAATAATCTTCCTCCCTGTTCTGCATTTGCATGTATAGGATACACATACATAGAGAGAAAGACTAGAAGTCAGTTGGCAGCTTGTTCTAGCAGAAGTAGCAAAGGTTCCCTCTGTTCTGGATGCAGCAGATTAAAGTGTAACCACTTGTTAACCTTTTTATGTACATTATCCATATTTTCAACAAAGGACAGGAGCATGACTGCTTTTAAAACTTTACTTACTGTGATTACTGTGGCTGTGTCCTAACACAACAGCTTGTGTGTTTATTATATGACCATAATTCAGCATATTGGCTGTATCTGCTAATGCATCCAGCATTTCCCATGACTCGCTAAGCATCCTTGTTCCTTTGATTTTGACAGGACTGGGAATGCTCAGCAGTTCGTGGCACTGGCTCGCTGTTGGGACAAAAGGATGTGCACTTCTTTTCACCTTCAAGAAAATGTGCTGAAATTAATTCATTGCTCTAGTGGCTTGGTGTGAAGTGAAATAATACTGTTTTCCCTTAATTTTCTGTCTGCTGTAGAGACCACAAAGAAAAATCACATGATTACTGAAACTAAAAATGAAGGAAAAGAAGAAAGACAGGTCCAAGGATGCACAGGGGCTAGTTTATCAAATTCATCTCATGTTTTCATCTCATGCATAGCTATTTAACTAGAATTTAAATAATACATTTATTTAAAGGAGTTCTTTTTCTCTGGGGGCCTTCTGCTATTGAGGGGTATGTGTGAAGAGAAGTTGTCTTTTTTCTTTGTAACGTATGAAGGAAGACTTAAGATCATTGGATGTACATTTGGATAATCATAAATTAATTGTAATGTAAACTTTCACAACATGGTCAGAGCATGTCGAGATTTTGTTTGATTTTGAATTGCTCCAAAATGACATCTAATTATATAGTAGTGATTAACACGTTGGTTGCTACTAAGAAATAGCAACCAAGCAAACATTACAATTCAGTATTTGAATTTACTATGGGTCGGATTTGTTGGATTTTTTGCTTTATTTTTAATGCACAGAGGAAACTTGGTGGTAAATACAAATTCTTAGACAGGCACTGTGACTATTTTTCCTCATTTGAGAAAATTAGGGCTCACATCACCACAGGAAGGAAGGGAAAGATGATTTTGATGGCTCCTTTTCTCTTTTCTCCCCCTTTCTCCTCTCACCTTTCTCTCCCCACCAGGACCCAACTCAGTGGGGAACCTGCCCCATAAGTGTGGGTCCAGGATCCCTGCACAGGCTCAGGCAATCTCTGGGATAGGAGAGAGGTGGGGGCTGTGCCGTGCCTGGGTCATCGTGCTGTGGTCCAGAAGCACTCCTGCCTGAGGTGGGGACCAGTGGGGACCACAAGCAGTGCCACAGCGACCAGCTTCAAACCCCACTTCGCCTGTGCAGGCCCCATCCTGAATCCCACCCACAGCCTGGAGGTTTGCCATCTGCTTAGGAAAACACACCTCTTCTTTGACCTAAAGCTCTGCCCGAAGGTGGCAGCCAGTCATTTGGTACTTGTGTGATACAGCGGTTCTTCTATTTCCACCTATGTGGTCCGGAACAAATTCTTTAACCAAATAGGAAAATAAAAAACAGTAAATGGAACAATACGTGCTATATTCTGCATCATTTTTGTCTGATGAAATGAAACTGTGTCCTCCTTCAGCTGCAAACAAAAGCTGGCTGATGCCTCCCTGAGCGAGACAGTGCTGGGGGTGAGGAGATGATCAACGTATAGGGTTAAAGCTTATCTCTCTGCATAGCATTTATGCTGATAGCCTTGGTTTAGTGCAGTACTTCTTTGAAATACAAATTTCTGAAGCATTGGAGAAAAGCACTATTTTCAGTGTGAGCTGAAAATGATGAATTTAAGAGGTCTAAATTTCATCTCAGAGTCAAATACTGCCCCATATTAGCTCACTTATCCATTCCCACTGGAGTCCTATTATTGCACCCCAGCCTCAGTGCTTTTGATGTTAGTTGGAGCTTAGCAGCGGTTTTAACCGAAAGAAATGAAGGCCTGCTTTCCTGTGGAGACACTGCTCTCCAGCCTTGGATTAGCTGAACAACATTACATTTCCTTGCAGTGATGGTGTTTTGGCAATTGCTCTCACATCTTGAATCAAAGCTCTGTGTTACTGTCCTGGAGGTGGGACTGGCCAGCAAGGGACAGTAAATCAGCGTCTCCCAGCCCCTGACCAAGCCATGGGGGTTCTGAAGTTCCACCTAGGCAAGGCACACCTTCGTGTGCCATCACGTACAGTGGGAGTCCACAGTACAGGGCAGCCTCTCCACAAGAGCTGGATTCCCCTCCCATGCTGTCACGCAAACATTGTCAGGATCAGGCATTTCCTTGCATTACTTTATGCATTGTGCTTTATGGCTTAATAGCAAATGCATGAGACTGCTCAACTGACACTTGCTCACATGGAGATCAGTGAAATCCCTGCTGTGAACTGAAAATGAACACTGTGAACTGAAAATGAACACAGCCATGAGGTTGCGGGAAGGTGAGCAGCATTTCCACTACAGCAAATACCATGGAGCACTGATAGCATGCCCATATCATGACTCTGCTCCTGCATATCAGAAGTGTTTTGCCATTACCACCATCCATGGAAGGAGTAGGCATTGAAGAGTCAACATTATATTTTAGTCACCTAAAGACAAGGTGGTTCTCCCATAAAGCAGTAGTATTTGAAGGCTTTAGCTCAGTGGAAGCATGGGGTGGATCAATGGCTTTGGAAGAAATGAAAAAGCCTTCCAGTCTGTCAAAGCTAAATGAAAATGAAACTTTTCCTTACTGCATTTTGAGCTGGGTTCGGTTACGCCAATACCACCAGTTAGGTTTGAGAGAAGAAAAAAAAGTGGCAATTGGTGCATGGATACATAGCTCCAAAGGGGAAATATGGACTGCTCTGGCAAAAAGCAAATACAGGCTGCATTTTTTGCTGCAAACTTTTGCACAGAAAATGGTCAGTTGTCTTGATTGGGAGTAAGCAGTCCCTTACCCAATGCTGTTCCCATTTTGCTGAGGTGGTGGCTTCCACAGGCAATACACTAAGGACTAGCACAAATCAGGAGCAGTAATTATCTTGTGAAGACAGATGTCCCATAGTCAGAGATACTGTGTGAGAGATTTTTAACAAAAGAGATATTTTCTCTGTTGGGATTAATAGCTCCATTTTTCTTTATTACTCCTTGTGTTTCACTCATTCCTGCACCAACTTCTTTCAAACATAAAACAATCCCCCAAGAATAAAATATAAAAAAATAAAAAGGAAGAGCAGCGGCACAACCTAAAGAGAAATCACATATTCTGTGTTGCAATATCTCACACAACACCAAGGATGTCGTCTCCACAACTTCCCTTTTCAAAGGGACATTTTCTTTTTCTCTAGCTTCATTAATATTAGTCCTGACTCACCATCATGTTATTTCAACTTTACACTGCTGGAATTTCAGGAGCCACAATGATTCATCACATCCAGTGGCTCAGATATTCAACCCCTCCATCCAAATTTATGCTCCTCGGCAACTGGCCGGTCTTCAGAAATGCTGAATACCCATTATTGACTTCTTTACAGTGTTGCAAATCAGACACAGAAAAACTAAAATTGTTTGCAAAGTGTATATGGTTGTGTATATACATACACAAATATTATATATATAAACATATACATGAATTTCAGTCGAAAATTAAAGGTATTTTAGTTATCTCTAAGGATCTAGCTAACACTCGGCATCTTTTTTTTTTTTTTTTTTTTTTTAAGATCAGATTTACCTTTGACCTCAGCTACAGAGATGTAACTTATGTCCTGCTACTGCCTGCACATGAGACAAAGCTTGCAGTGGCTATGTCTACACAAATAACTGATGTGTAATAAAGAGAAGAAAGCCTTATTTCCAGCTTTTTCATGTTTTGAGGACCTGTATATCAAGTAAGAATTAATGACTGTGAGCATGGAGAATAATTTTCATTGATTTCTTTGCAATATCAGTAAGTGTATTTTCTCAGAAATGCCTGCTACACAACACACAGAAACCTGGTGTAAGTCATCAGAACTCATAGTCAGTCATCAGAAAAGCATAAATAAGTAACCCCCAAAAGAGATCTGTTTGCATTTCTGATAAAAATGAAAAGACTTCTCAGCCTCTCAAATCCTGGGGGCAGACACTCCCCTGGGTGGATGCAGTGGGAATCATTTGACTTACACCAGCGGTGGAGAGCCCCTCAGTTTGACTGTACTGTGAAGTTTGCTTTCTCTGCCTGTGCTCAGCATCCTTCCACATGGCTCTGCAGAGCAGTGATATAAATTCTGGTCATAAACAAAGAAAAAAAAAATGGACTGACAGAGAATTTGATGAACAATTTGCGTCCGTACACATTTTTTTCCTCTGTTTGCACCACTGAAATGAGTGATTTTTTATCTTTAGACCTCAGTTTGTATTTCCCCTCCTCTCGGTTGCTAGCAACACTGTAAAACCTTTAAAATATTAAGAAAATTGCATCTGCTACTTCTTGCTTTAAATATAGCGTTCAGTCTTCGTAAGTGTTACTTCGTACATTAAATGAATAGCTTGCCCACCAGGTAAACTACATTTTGTTGCTTACCATGTCTGTCTTTGCACAACATGTAGTACACGGGCATAAATAACAGTGTTATATAAATAATTACATGTATGAAAGGCTGTAAAATACTGAAGATATATTTGTACTTTTACTTATGAGAACATTTTAAAAATGATTGCTTTGTTCGGCATGCAGTTTTTATGTGTTGAACAGGGTACACATAGAGAGCGTTTTCCAAAGTTTTTTTTTTTTTTCCCTCCAGGTCACACTAGCGTTATAGTTAGCAAATTGATAAGGTTCCACTGTTAAGCTTTATTACTTGTGACATGAGCCTATGACACTTTATAAAAAGAAGTAATCCAGAACAATCTCTAGGTAATTAACACCTAGATAAACAAACATAAATTTCTATATTGCATTTATTTGGACTACCACTCAAATATGCGTGAACCATGCTTTTTTAATTAAAAGATAAATCTATGTGACACTTAGCCTCAAACTTAATTATTCAGCATAGTAT